>NW_021137170.1:0-545 GCF_004193835.3 Ostrinia furnacalis | reverse complement strand
ACAATGCCGCCTGAAATACGAAGAATTCTCGCCGCAAGTAATACCGATAACCTCGACACACTGGCGGAAATCGCCGACAAAATTAACGAAGAGATTTTCCCCACAATATGCAGCACGAAGAAATACAACAATTACCACAAAAATGAAAGTGTGGAACAAAACCCTACAAACAACAACAATATGGAAACACTTGTCAAATCCCTGATGTCCAAAATGGACGAATTGTTCACTGAAAACAAGAAAATTAGGGAAGAACTGAACGAAATTAAGAATTTCCCGGTCAAGAGAAAGAGAACAAAGCCCGACACAGGAACTACAACAGTAGACCACATTCAAGGGCATTCTCATAAAACAGATTGAATTCAAGAAATCGAAACTACCGACCCCATTCAACAACCAGGAAAACAGAAGAACAGACTTATGCTATTTCCACAATAAATTTGGGGACAAAGCATACAAATGCATCAAACCATGCACATCTAATCCCAACCAGGGAAACTGAAAAAGTCACCAGTGGTAGCACCTACATTCGGTGACGACAATCA
>NW_021137168.1:0-708 GCF_004193835.3 Ostrinia furnacalis | reverse complement strand
TATTAACTACTTATTTACCTCTCAGTGTCTTGTTGAGGCAACTTAAAAAAGTACATTCTGTGTTTTTATTATTATTTAGGCAGTTAAATACTGCACAGTATTTAGTTCACCGTTTTCTTTATTTTCTTCCATCATCATATCATCATATGTGAGGCCTTGTCGAATAGTATCCTGTAGGTGGGCCATCGTGCGTGTTTTGTTTTCGATGTAAACTCGCGGAGATGAACAGGCCTGGTTAAACTAACAAACACTCATTAATCCATCTATTTTTATACAGAAACTTTCAACTTTTTGCAGAATGTTCACAACACCTGATGACAATTTGATTAATTAAGTATTTTTTAATTTCTAGTAAATCGTATCTAACAGTACTTATACCAATGTAACCGCGGTCTTAGACGTTACAGAATTTACGTTTATTGTCCCTGCTTAGATTTTGCTTAGGCTTAGATAATAAAGGCTGGGGTTTACTGTCTTGGGAACCAGGACTTATAGTGAAGTACGTCTAGGCCTCTACATTCCTCTTAGTTCTAATAAAAATAGCCTAGAGGGAATCCTTGATAATAACATTAATATTATGGACTAGTGGTAAGTGAGACGAACTGTCTCATACCTATTGGTCCTGAGTTCGGTTCCTTTTTATCAGATAAGAATCAAAACAAAAGTAAATACTTAATGACGTCAATGTCTTCGTAGCATAATTTAAGC